>NC_051184.2:80082997-80085870 GCF_013339695.2 Rhipicephalus sanguineus | reverse complement strand
CGGGTGACATTTGCAACCTTGCAATGCAAGCACAGATTTGATGAAGGCTGCGCTTTCAGCGAAGCCCTGTGATCCATTAGACGATTGTTCACACACCTCCCGGTTTGCCCGATGTAGCATTTTCCGCAAGATATGCCCATCGCCTGCATTCCGTATCTTCATGCTTTCTCCCACCGTATGAAAAAGGTGGGAAGCCGGTATGGTGTTAAGGTGGTTTTTTCTTCTAGGAACAAGTTGGGCCGAGTCTGCGCAGCATTGGATAGGAAAGTCGAAGGCAAAGGAAAAAAGTGGAATGAATGTGAAGTTAAACATCGGGAGGCGTTAGTTGCATGCGGCAAGGGTGTTGTCTATCACATCCCCTTGTCTTGCGGAAAATGCTACATCGGGCAAACCGGGAGGTGTGTGAACAATCTTCTAATGGATCACAGGGCTTCGCTGAAAGCGCAGCCTTCATCAAATCTGTGCTTGCATTGCAAAGTTTGCAAATGTCACCCGTTGTTGCATGAAACAAAGGTGTTGTCAAGGCATAAAGATAGGACAGCGCGAGAAGTGGCTGAGGCATTCTACATCCACAGTATGGCAGCATGTGTGTTGCAAGGCCTTCGCTTACGTTACATAAACTAGAGATAGATTATCTAACCGCCAACCTCTAATCGTTCACGTGGTTTTAGGGGCGAAGCTCCTTAAGGCGGCACCCGTTCGTCCCTCGTAGTAGTCGTAGTAGTCGTAGTGCGTAACCAGTCTTACGCTTTGACCTCCAAGGTTGTGCCGGTGGGAGATTTTTCCTGTGCGTTGTTGAACAATAAAAAATTCGCAGCGTGCGCGTTATCTAAAAGCCGAATTCTTCTGTCTCTCATTCCCCATTAGCAGCCATTGGCATGTTCCAGTAGGAAACGTTAGTAGAAGTAGAAGTGTAAGTGTTAGCTAAAAGCCGACTTCTTCTGTCTCTCATTCCCATTAGC
This sequence comes from Rhipicephalus sanguineus, assembly GCF_013339695.2. Classification (NCBI taxonomy): domain Eukaryota; kingdom Metazoa; phylum Arthropoda; class Arachnida; order Ixodida; family Ixodidae; genus Rhipicephalus; species Rhipicephalus sanguineus. The sequence continues at coordinate 80,084,908 of NC_051184.2, read as the reverse complement.
AGCCATTGTTTACCTCCAAGGTAGTGCCTGGTGAGATTTCTCCTGTGCGTGATTAAACAATAATATTTTGTTCAAACGCCGTTGATTGATGAAATAAACCAACGAAAGACGCCAGATGTTTTGTAAAAGCAAAACGAAAGAACGCCAGATGTTTCTAAAGCAAAACGAAAAGACGCCAGCTGCTTAACGAAAGACGCCAGATGTTTTCTAAGCAATGGTTTTCTAAACAATGAAAATTCACAGCGTACATGTAAAATTAAAGTGAGCTGCAAGTCGTCATAACTCATCGAACCTTTAGTATAAACGCACCCGATCTCACGTCGGTGATGATGTACTGGGCAGAATTCACGGAAGATTCACGGTTTACCGATGAACCTCCGCAGCTTCGCCCACTCATCATCATTCACTCCGTGGATATGCTGTGATTTTTTCTTGTTACTTATATTTTTGTGTTTCCTTCAATAAACTTCCAGTTGCTAGTCTGCGCTTGTGCGTGTGTCTCACTTGTCCCTGTTTATTTTGCGCAGTTTTTCGTAGTAACAGTTGTTTGAAGGCCAAGCGTGTCTACAAGACGACATTATAGTGTTTGGCCCTTCAAGGGAAGATCCTCTCTGGGACCTGGGTGTGTGATCGTGTCTGTTGAGCTAACATGTAGCCGCGCGTGCCCGCGTGCTTTAATCCTTAAGTCATTAAACAGTTGTCGTTATCCGTCTGCTCGTTCGTGTGCTCTGTTCTCGACCACGACAACAGTCTCTTTGTAGACTAGGCTACGTAGGCCACATACACCCATGTAGTCTACGAATACGACAAGCGCTATCCACTGATGTTGGTCTACGTCTATCAGCCTCGACGGCCTATACCTCCCCGACGCGAAGGGTGACTTCAGGTTCCCACATGTCGCCGGCTCTATCGACAGACAATTTCTCGACGAAATGACCGAGGCATCCATGATTTCAAACAGCTGTACTATACCTCATACTTCACTACACATGGACTCCTCGTCACCACGATTACGACCAGATCCGATAACAAGTCATGACCACCTGCTGGTGCTCCCTGATCACGATGATGATGACCTTGTTCAAGAATTGTCAAGAACCGCTTCCACACATGCACACAGGTTCGTGAAACGTGCGTGCATTCTCTATCATAAGGGACAAGTATAAGCACTTCAGCTTACCGCTTCTGGTGTTGCCTCTCTGTCCACGTTGCCGTTGGCAGCGTTACCCAACTGCAAAGAACTGGTTATATAACACATATGCGGCTCTTCAACATATATGTGCGCGTATAAAATTTATACAAATCTTTAGCGTTAGTATGTAACGTTTCGCTCAATAAAAAAAGTTACGCCACAGTCACCTTCCCGCCGCATGCTTCGCATAACATTGACTCCTACGGTACGTGGGACCTACCGAATTTTCGTAATGGGAAGAGTCGCCTAAGTGCTGTACTGTGCTCTGTCGGTGATGGCGACGTCTCCGTAATTCCGGCCCAGAGTAGTAGTCTAGGGCGGCCGCGGCTGCCACGCCAAGAAGCACCCGGCTGTGTCCAGTCTCTAGCACCGACCACCAGCCCGAGCCACGCAACACTCGCGCATGTCAGAGCCTTCGTCTGCTGCCTTGGAAATGTACCTTTTGCGGCCATACCCATGCTGCCCCGCTTTGAATAGAGGCGACGGCACTGGCCCGCGGCAGCCTCTTGCGACCCTCCTCCCCCCCCCCCAAGCGGTAAGACCTTAGTAGTCGGTGTACCAATTGAAGGTGCGGCGAGATAGAGCAGACCAGGTAGTGCAGATCTGGCTAGGAGGACTTCCATGCACCTGCGGGTGCTAAATCTTTCGAGATCTTGTAGGATATCCCGCATGTCCTAAACCATACGCGGCCTCAGACGCCTGCCTGGTCGCCCTCCCCA